>NC_041057.1:22713067-22722824 GCF_900634775.1 Gouania willdenowi
TTGTGTGTAAAAAGCTTTTAGCCCGGGAGCTTGGTCCTGTTACGTCTCTCTACTCCATCAGCCAAACCGGAAGTCCGTGATTACTTTAATTTACTGTAACTCCGCCAATACTTGCTCTATCGGGACAAATCGAACAATTTTTGAACGCAAAAAAGTTGCTATTTGGAGTTTTTAGTTACTTGTTGTTATCTTAATGCTGAACCCAAATATTACACTGTTGAGGCCACTTTAAAGGGAAAATACTATGTGAGTTATTTAGGTTTTAGATATTTTGAGGTAAGATCACGAGCAGTTAGCATAAAGGCTGTCAAAAATTCAATTACTAGTGTAGGTAATTTAATTTTTACAATCATGTATTGGCTCCTCAAGTGACAATGCTCTTGCTAGGCTATTGGTATTGCAAGGCTAATGCTAATGATAGTCAATGTTAATGCTAGGCTAATGCTATTATTATTATTATTATTATTATTATTATTATTATTATTATTATTATTATTATTATTATTATTATTATTATTATTATTAATAATAATATTAATAATAATAGATTTTATTTATATAGCACTTTTTCTGTGCTCAAAGACGTTTTACAGGGATAAAAAACGCAGTGCGTAAACAATAGGTGAAAAGGTCCATGTGTAGCCTATGTGGTCTTATTGATCGATTTCACCAACATCCTGTGGCCTTGATTTAAAAAAAAGGTGTATTTGGTTTTATGGTTTTATTTTGAAATGTTTTATCTGAAGACTTTTATTTTGGCGGTGACTCTACTTCCTGTGAGTTTGTGGGTCCTACCTTAGTTCTGTGAGGAAGCAGTCAGGAGGTAAGCAGCTGTATCAGCTCCCCTGGTTGAAATGTTAGTTTTCAACAAATACTTTATTTAGGTTATATTTAAACATTGTTTATACTTTATAAGGCCTTTGCAATCATTTATGTTAGTAGTTTATGGGTGAAATTGCGTTTTTTAATGTTAGTACATCACTTAGAAAAGTTTCCTGTTAGCACGTGTATGTAAGCTCACTAGTGCAGTCTCACATGTCTGTGGCACCTCTTCCTTTGTTTTTTTTGCAGATTTCTGTGGGATGTGAAATGTGGAGTGGCTGTACTGATGTTATTTTGTTTCACACAGGTGTGTAGACAATATATTGTACACTACATGTGTTATTTATTTTATTTTGATTCATGTGATGTGTATCTTTTGTGAATTATTCATTGTTCGTGCAAAAATGTGAAATTGCTAGGATGGGAGGAATTTATTTGTAAATTATTCAACCGTGTTTTTGGCAAATTGATAAATTAGTAAAAAATCTCAGTTCAGTGAGGAAGTAGTCAGGAGATTTCTGTGGGATGTGAAATGTGGAGTGGCTGTACTGATGTTATTTTGTTTCACACAGTAAATCACCTTCCGGAATGGCAAACCCCTGTGTGTGGCTCAGCTCATTAATTCATTCAACACAACGCAGAAGGATTCTAGTCGACTAGTGCAGACATGCCGGCTACAGTGGTGCCGTGACCCGGATTTACATCGCTCAGCCCTTTATCGTGGTTCTTGGAGCAGTGGATCAACGTCAGCTTGGTCACCGGAGGTTGCTGTCATCACGTCGAGAGTCCGGGGGTTTGGTTTTTTTTAGAAAAAAAAAAAAAAGACATTCATACACACAGCTGAAATATCATCAGATCAGTTTTGCTTAAAGGTTCAACCTTCCCTTTTGTGAACTACCAAACGCTTGAAAGCAAAATGACATTTATTGTGGATGAAGGGGAAAGACAAAAAGTTCCCACAGAGGTATTTTCTTTTGGTAGGGGTAGAGGTAGACCCAGAGTTGAGTTACTACAAACTCCAGTGAGAGGTGCAAATAATGTGAATTCACCTGCATTTTGTTCTACCCGCATACTTGAGAATGTATCTGTTAATACAAGTTTCTGTACACTCTGCCATGCGTGGCCCCATGGTCTCCTCCTGGTCTTAACTTCTCCTCTGGTTTGAAGTCTTTCTCTGTATGGTACGGGTCTGAAGTCCTGGTCTGGTTCTGGTTCTGTAGAAGTCTCTAAAGAGACTTTTCTGTGGGTCTGGTAAACGTTTTCTCTGCTCAAAGCTCTCCGCACGTCTGTCTCCGTCTCTCGCTGCTCGCAGACTAACTGAAAATCAGCAGGTGATTTTTAAATAACGCCTCCTCCTTGTCACGTTCACGTACACACGTACAAAATGTATCAAGATACACGATTATAGGGGGGTTCCGGTGACGTCATGACCGAAGAAACAGCTTGAAACCTTTGCTCCGGGGAAAGACCGAAAAACTAGCCAACATAGCACGCGCTTCCTGTTATAATCGATGTGAGACACTACCAAAGATGTCTACAACTCGACGACAAACTGAAAACAAAAATAAGAGCGGTAAAAAAGACAGCAAACATGATCCCGCAGACGAGGACGCCGCGGACATGAGCGAACCTGAAGACAACATGGCGCCTATACTTCAGGAGTTGCGAAACTTCAGAAAAGAACACTTGGATGCCTCTAAAGACACAAAGGCTGCTCTGACAAGAGTGGAGACGACATTGAAAGATGTGATTGACCGCACGGACCAGCTTGAAAAGCAAATGACCGACGTACAGCAGAGGGTGAGCGACAACGAGGATACGGTACAACGCCATGAGAGAGCCATTCGCCATCTGCTGTACCGGGATGCCAAACTATCTGCTAAATGTGAGGAGCTTGAGTCGAGGGCAAGGCGAAACAATCTGCGCGTATATGGAATAAAAGAAGGAGAAGAAAAAAACGACATGATTCCTTTCATAACCGGAATGCTCCGTACTTCACTGAAGCTGCCCGCGGACATGGAGCTGGGCATTGAGAGGGCACACCGCTCCCTGACGACTAAACCAAAAGAGATCCATTATTGTCAAGTTTCTGGACTATCGGGTGAAGGAACAGATGCTTCGAGCGGCGTGGAAAAGTCGCGAAGTTATGCACCAGAACCAGAGAGTGTACTTCGACCAGGACTACACCGCGGAGGTGCAGAAGAAACGTAAACAAGTAAGGGATGTGATTAAACGGCTGAAAGAGGATAAGATAAAGGCGGTGTCGCCATTCCCTGCCCAGCTGAAACTCTACTACGACCATGGACCGAAGACGTTAGCTACACTAACAGAGGCAGCGCCGGCACTCAACGAGCTCGGAATACATGTTAAGGTGGATGAACGGGAAAACATCCGAGACAAGCTTTTGCACAACACCTGGGCCACTGCATCCAGAGGAGCCACCGGAGACGCAGCGCTGGACGTCACCGATCTGCAAAAGTTTGTACGAGATGACAAATAATAAAAGACTGAAAAGTGAACTGCGACAGCAGGAATGTGCGCATTGCTTAAACAACTAAAGTTTACTAACAAGGCTACGCCAACATAAACTTTACCACTATGACATGGGACTTTCCCCCTCCAAAGGGGAGGTAAGATGACTCTTTTTCTTTTCTTTTTTTGGATTTCTTTATTTGGATTTATGAGAGCGACTGGGAATGCAGCCTTTTGCTGCAGGACAGTTGCTACGACATGTGTGTTAAACCCGGAGGGATTTCGTCACGCACCTCCGTCTCCACCGTAATCGCTTTTAAGGAGGGCTGGTTTGTTCGCGTGAAAGTTGGGAGTCTGTTCATGTTCCTAATTACTGTTCTTTTCCAGGTCAATACTGTTCAGAAAAATCCACTGAAAATACAACTATTTATTTGTAGGTACATAATCTCTGATATTTGTAATGTGTATGAGAAAGTAATGAGGTACTCCTTTATTAATCTGTGAATCTTTAATGGGAAAGTTGACTGTTGTTACATATAATGTCCATGGCTTAAATCATCCCATAAAAAGAAAAAAAATACTGAGCCAGTTAAAGAAATTACAATGCTCCATTGCATTACTACAAGAGACTCACTTAAGTGAGCTTGAACACAAAAAACTTAGACGAGAATGGGTGAACCAAACATATAGTGCATCTTTTGGAAAAAAAAGAGGGGTGGCTATTTTAATCAGTAAATCACTAGCTTTTTCAACAGAGAAGGTAATCAGGGATAAACTTGGCAGGTTTGTTATGGTAATTGGCCGATCAGAAGGGGAAGAAGTGTCTATTTTAAACCTGTATGCTCCAAATGAATATGATGAAAACTTTTTTAAAGATATTGCAAACACCATAGCAGAGAATGCAAAGGGAATAATAATAGTTGGGGGAGATTTTAATGCTGTGCAAGATGGTAAATTGGACAGAACACCATCAGAGGTGGGCCCGCAAAATAGGAAAACAAAAACACTTAATAACATGATAACAGAATTGGGTTTGGGGGATCCATGGAGAGATAATAATCCAAGTAGGAGGGATTTCACCTTCTTCTCTAATGTCCATAATAGCTATTCAAGAATAGACTTCTTTTGCGTCTCTCAGCAACATATGTACAAAGTAAGCGACTGCCAAATAGGAACAATAACACTGAGTGACCATGCACCTGTCATTTTACACCTTGATTTGAATAAGGAGAACGTCTTTAAATATTGGAGGGCAAATGTTTCATTGTTCACCAATACAGAAGTAGTTCAAGAGCTGAAACAAACTTTGATTGATTATTTGGAGATAAATGATAATGGAGAAGTTGACCCACCTATCCTGTGGAGTGGAGCTAAAGCTGTGATAAGAGGAAAAATGATTCAAATATCGTCTAGATTAAAGAAACAGCACTTAGAGGAACAAATCAAGATTGAAAATAAAATAAAGCTCTTAGAAATTGAACATAAAAATTCAGGATCAAATAATATACTAATAAAACTAAAAGAAGCTAGAAAAGAATTAGATAAAACTCTCACATACAGAGTAGAAGGGGCTCTGAGATTTACGAGACAAAAATATTATGAAATGGGAAACAGAGCTGGTCGCCTGTTGGGTTTCCAACTTCGCAAAATACAAGCTGATAGAGTAGTACATGATATAGTAGATCCAATTCTTAATAAAAAGGTATACAGACCAAAGGAAATAGCTAATGCATTTGCAAACTTCTATAAAAAGCTATATGAGGAACCAAATCCAATGAATGACAGATTTGGGGAGAAGTGTGATGCCTTTCTTACAAATCTAAACCTTCCTTTATTATCTGCAGGAGAAGCATCAAGCATGATCTCAGAGATTACACAGGGTGAAATACGAGAAGCAGTTAAAAAGTTAAAAAACAACAAGTCTCCAGGAACTGATGGGCTTCCTGGAGAATTTTATAAATGTTTTATTGATGTTTTATTGCCATTACTGACTAAGGTTTTTAATTACACACTTAAGAATGGTAACATACCTGATTCATGGCCTGAGGCCATAATTTCAGTCATTCATAAAGAAGGAAAGGATGCAGCCCATTGTGAAGGATACAGACCAATTAGCCTATTATGTAATGATTTAAAATTACAGACTGGCATCTTAGCTAAAAGGATACAAAAACATATAAAGAAACTTATTCACCCAGATCAAACGGGTTTTATCCCAAGCCGGCACATTACCAATAACATAAGAAGAACTTTAAATATTATAACACAAGCCAAAAACAATAAGCAAAATTCAATGCTAATCAGCTTTGATGCACAAAAGGCATTCGATATGGTCAATTGGCAGTTTTTATATAAAACTTTATCAGTTATGGGTTTCCATCCACAGTTCGTGGAATGGATAAAGATTATATACACAAATCCCAAATCACGTGTTAGAGTGAACGGATGCTGCTCGGACTTCTTTTATTTAGAAAGAGGGGTCCGCCAGGGTGATTGCCTCAGTCCACTTTTATTTGCAATTAATATTGAACCCCTTGCAGCATCAATCAGGATGAATAGAAATATTAGGGGCATTGAGGATGGGAATAATAAAGAACATAAGATTTCACTTTTCGCGGACGATATTTTAACATATATCAGCGACCTTGCAACATCATTGACCCCACTGATGAACGCTTTAGAGGATTATGGCAATCTTTCGGGCTATCAAATAAACCAGTCAAAATCAGAAGCAATGATGTTAAAAGGCCAATGGCCCACAAATTCCAGAGATAAAGTTCATTTTCGACTCTCTAATCAAGGATTTAGATATCTTGGAATAATGATTACTCCAAAAGCATCACAATTATTTACAGCTAACTATAGTAAATTGATAGATGAAATTAAAAAAGACTTCACACGGTGGGAAATTTTGCCCCTCTCACTAGTAGGCAGGATAGAAACAATTCGAATGAACATATTACCAAGACTTCTTTTTCTATTTCAGTCACTACCTATTAAAATCCCAATGTCTACATTTACAACACTCAATAAATGGCTCTCAAAATTTATTTGGCAAAATAAACGTCCAAGAATTAGACTCAAAACTCTCATGTGCCCTAAAGAAATTGGTGGATTGAATATACCAAACTTAAAAAATTACTATTACGCAGCTCAACTTAGGTGTCTGCTGACATGGGTGTGTCAAGAGGAAGACTCAATCTGGTTTGGAATGGAACAGGGAGACTGTCCTGGAATGTTTCTTGATACGATTCCATTTATAAATCCAGATGCATGGTCAAAAGAGAAGAAGAAAGTTACAAATGAATGGGTCAAAACCACTTTATCCATATGGTCAAATATCAGAAAGACACTAAATCTTCCGAGTTCACTTTGCAGACTGATACAAATTCATCATAATTTGGAGTTTCCACCTTCCTCTGGCTTTAAAGGTTGGGCTGGAAAGGGTCTTATTATGCTGGACCAAATGGTTGAAAGAGGAAGTTTAATGTCTTTTCAGCAACTCCAGCAGAGGTATGACCTGCCAGCCCAAATTTTTATAAATATCTACAAGTAAGGAATTATTTTGTTAAGCATAATTACATAACCCTGTTACAAACTCCACCCACAAATTTAGAGCAATTTTTTATTCATGTAATAAAGGGGAAGATTAACAGTAGATACATATCTCATGCTTACAAATTACTACAAGAAAATACAGAGAATACACAGGAAATTAAGAGAAAATGGGAACTAGAAATGAACATAATAATTAAAGATGATGACTGGGAACGGACATTGCGGGAGGGACACAAAATAACAAATAGTCCAAGCCTGAGAGAATTTGAGTGGAAAACTAAAATTAGATTTTTTAGAACCCCCTTTGTCACGTCTAGGTTTGGTGGAACCTCTGATCGGTGTTGGAGGGGCTGCGGTCTGGTGGGAGACCATACCCATGTGTTTTGGGACTGTCCAAAATTAACTAACTATTGGAAAGACATACAAGGAGAAATTAAGAATTGTCTCAACATTGAAATCCCATTAGAACCTAATTTATTAATATTGGGAATTCTTCCCAACAACATAAGATTAAATGATATTAAATTTATACTCAAAATACTACTCTTAGTTGCAAGGAAAATGATTACGGTCTCTTGGCTCAAGCCTCAGCCCCCCACTATTACTCAATGGAAGAACAAACTAAAAGAAGTGTACCATATGGAGCAAATAACAGCAAGACTGCAAATGAAAATTGATGTATTCATGGATAAATGGTCCTTAATGCAAAGATACATTTCTAATGGCTGATTTGTTTATACTATTCCATGCTGAAAGAAAGAAGGGAAGGAAGATGCACGTGTATGTTTATAAACTGTCTCTTTTCTTCTTTCTTCCCCCACTGTGATGCTGGCTCTACTTTGAAGATATAAGGAGTAATGTATGATGTGCCTACATTTTGTCTGATGCTACTGGATTTTCTTTTGTTGTATTTGACCTGTATTGAAGATTTTCAATAAAAATAAGTTCAAAAAAAAAAAAAAAAAAGATACACGATTATATATTTTTTTATGTGTATGCATTTATATGGGCTCTCTAAACATTTTATATGACTGATAAAATAATATATTTACGTAGCATGACCATATGTTTACTTTCACGTCAGGTTTTGCGCGTAAAGTTAATTAGGATGCGCAGGTTTCCTACAGACTTTGAACGTCTCACTGTGATTACTTTAATTTACTGTAACTCCGCCAATAATTGCTCTATCGGGACAATTTATGTATTTTTCTGTTTTTTGGATTCATTTTGTTTTTTATGTCATTTTGTGTGTTCATCGAGTCATTCTGTAGCATTTGCTGTTATTGTCATTTTTTTGTTGTCATTTTGTGGATATTTCTGTTTTTGTAGTCATTTTGTGTGCTTTGACCTTTGCTCAAGGTCATATTTAAGGTCAAGGTCAGTCTTCTGTTTTTCCTGCATTATATAACTTGTCAACAAATCCAGATACAGGTTGTTATATTTGCCAATTGTTAATTGCCAAATACGTATTCGCCTTTCAAATACAGGTCTTGTCTAGTTTTAACTTATTTTTGTAGTCATTTTGTGTTTTTCTGTTTTGTTTTTTTTTGTGATTTCGTATGTCTTTGTAGTGGGTTGATTGGCTGATTTTTATTGTCATTTTGTGAATTTTTATTGTCCTTTTTTAAAGTTTTAGAGTCATTTTGTGTAATTTTGTGTTGCTGTGGTTCATGTTATTTTGTAGAGTTACTTTGGGTCTGCACAAAATTATACTGAAGGCCACATGTGGCCCCTGAGCCACAAGTTGCCCTTGTCAGTGTTAGAAGCACTGTGGACCTTTTTTGTTTGACACTTTGAAACACTTTCTATTAAGAAACGTATATATAGTATCTCTCTCGTTGATGAGGTTCCTGTGTTTTTAGAATGAGACCCAAACATTTTTTATTTATTTTTTTTTTTTTACAGAATCATTGCAAACCTTTGAGGATATAATGAGATCTGCTGTCATCTAGTGCATTTCATGAGAAATTACAGTATTTATAACAACAACAAAACCTACCAACAGGACTTTTGTGTTCTATTACTTGAAGGTGAAAAAAGATGTAGGTAAATTTGTGTCATCTTTCTTAATGTACATATCACAGCAGGATGAATGAAACTTGAAATAAACATATTCCTGTGAAAATATATTTTTGGCTAAAAAAAAAGGAAACATTTACAACTTTTTTTTTTTAAACACAGAAAAAATGTGTTACTGCGTATGAAATAAATCCTGAAACAGAAGAAATCCAACACAAAGTCAAATATGATAAATCAATAACTTTTTGGGCTCATTTGAAGTAAAAAGAAGCAAAACGGCACAAGTTTAAATTCTTAGTTTAAACTACATTAAACCATGTAAAGTTATTAAAAAATAAAATACCAAGACTAAAAGAAAATGATTTTTTTAACAATCTAAACAGAACAAGAAACAAGCCTTTAATGCCATATTTTAAACCAACTAAATTATTTTAAACAAGCTAACAACAACTAACATCCTGAAGGGCTAAAGTGGCTTGATTATTTGAAAATGATATTTAAAAAAATATTTACTCCTAATAGATGTTTCTGCTTTTGGTATTCATTTATTTACTAGTTTTTTTTCTGTAAGAGCCCTTGAAACAACAAATATATAAGACAGAACATAAAACATCCTATAGTAGACTGAATATGAACATATACTGTATATATAAATATAAAACATAATCAGGGTTCCCACCAGGAATTGTTCACAGCATGGGGTAACATTTTGAAATGTACAACTCTTTGAGGGCCAAATTTAGTGAAGTAAAGCTTTGTTACTGCCTCACTTTAAAGCCTAAAGTTATTTGTTAGTATAAGGGTTAGAATCATATAAGTTTCTATCTCCTCCTACTCCTTTTTGAACATGTACAGGCTTCACGTGCAGGATTTTAATCATTTATTC